>NC_081573.1:31887039-31918336 GCF_022355385.1 Mustela nigripes
AGGGGGATTCCAGTCATTCCTGAAGTCCCACCTTTAAGGAAGCATTTAACTTCCCTTGAGGCACAAGGAGGGAGCCCAACCAGCCTTGACCTTGGCTGTCTAATAATGCATCAGCTCAAATAAGTCTGGGGTTGCAAAACTGCAACAACGCTTCTGGGCTATTCTGTAGGAAGAGCTCAGAAAGCTGCTGCTAGGTCATGGACGCCTGCTTTCTCTGTGCCTGGTTTGCTGAGTCCAAAGTTCCTGCTCTCCTTATCTGCTTGTCTTTTCCTGTGTAGCAGGGACTGGGGGTCCACATATTCTCCTGCGCGTATTCAGGGGGCTGGAGCCTTTCAGGCTGTGTTTTCCGATCGCCCAGCCTGGGATCTTTATTCAAGTGTTTTTCCAAATGTGTGGGTCTGCCTCTTCTTCAGCGGGTAACTTGGCCGTAATTGAATGTGTGTGTTCTTTCCACTGTGTCAAACGCTCTCCTTTTATGGGGCCAGCCGTGCTTTTGGAGAGGCAGGGATGGGGACAGAGGCTTGGGTTCACTCTCCTTCGTATGTGTCAGTTGCTGAGAACTAATGTATATTTTCTTCATCTTATCTGTCTTTCCAGCTTTTGATTGATAGGAGTGGGTATGTTTCTTCTGTAAGAGCGAACCACATTTATTCAACAGATTACACTTTAATTTCACTGCCAGGACATCGTATGAACAGATAATCTCCAAAAAAAAAAAGTTGTGGATTTCTTAAAAAGTGAATTTAATTATAAGTAGTAACGTGTGCTGGAGAATTATAATTATGAGAAGTCATGTTCTGTAAGTCTGAAATGACAGATTATGTTTCAACGACTTATTGGGGAGGAATTAAAGGACCCCATTTATTAGTTGTAAATGTATGATTATTACGGCTTTGAACACGCGCGTGCGCGCACACACACACACATCACTCACAGCATATTCTATCTGGATTTAGCATGCCTAATCCTTTCGACAAGAATCATATTTTGCACCAAAAGCTGCCACTCCGTTAATTTGTTTGTGAGACAGAAGCAGGCAAGTAATCTTTGTCTTCTGATCCCTGAATGGCAATAATTTCAAGTCCTTTGTGGGCATGTTTTTCGGTGTTCCTCCCTCCCTCCTTGCAAAGTGATTACAAAGTTGACATGGGTCAGAGAACAGAAATGCTGTTGTTACAGAGGAAATGAAGAGGGTTTTGTGGGTATTGGTGGGGAGGATGGGGGTGGGGTATTGGCGGGGGAGGAGGCACGTGGCAGAGGCTGCAAAGGGCCTGGGACGGAGCTGTGCTTCTTCCCAACTGCAAAATATTTACTGAGCATCTACTACACTCCAGGCAGCATACCAGGCACATTTGAGGGGTTATCTCAATTAAGCCTCTCGGAACAACCCCCCACGGTAGATATCTGGTGAATTTATTTTACAGGTGGGGGAAAACTAAGGTTTAGAGAGATCATCGAGCAACTAGTCCAAGGTAACTGAGTTTAGGGAGCAAGCAGGCATTAGAAGGGCCAAATTCTACATGGTCGGCACAGCTCCCCGTTCCCCGCCCCGGGTGAGACACAGGCTCACTGGGGAGGGAAGGAGAGTTGTGGGCAGTGGTATAAGCTGAGGTTCTGTGTGTATAGTGCTCTGGGAGACAGGAAGAGAAGGAGAGATTCGTGGTGCTGGGTCAAGACGGGGAGAGTGGTGGGGGGCTGGGGAGATCCAAGATGTTCAGGCAGGACTCTGGAGACCATGACATCCAGCCAACCCCTGAAGGATGAGAAGGCTTCTCTGGGCAAGGAACACCCCATGCAGTAGACAAATTCTTTTTTTTTTTTTTTTAAGATTTTATTTATTTATTTGAGAGAGAGAGAGCACAAGCAGAAGGAGAAGCGGGCTCCCTGCTGAGCAAGGAGCCCAATGCGGGACTCGATCCCAGGACCCTGGGGTCATGACCTGAGCCAAAGGCAGACACTCCACAGACCAAGCCACGCAGGCATCCTGAAATAGACAAATTCTGAAGTGTGCAAAGAAAGGGGCGTGTGTTTGCAAACGTGTGAGGAGGGCTTATGGTACAAGGAAAAGCAGGGGAGGAGGAAGGAGAGGCAGAGACAGGACGTAAGTCTGGAAGAGTCACAAAAAAGGGCCTCTTAGCACCCAGCTAAGGGGCTTAGACCTCCTGTAGACGGTGGGAAACCATCGGTGGTTCACGAACATGAGCTGGTCTTGGGGAAAGATGTAGGCAGCTCTTTCGCCTACAAGCGGGTAACATAGGCCCGGGAAGGCTGTAGAAGCCAGAGAAAGCCCACGCCATCCAAAGGGGCAGCCACTCCTTGGGCCCGATCCACTGTGCACCGAGAACCCGGAGCTCCCAACTTGTTACCGGAAGCTAGAGACGCAGTAGCTGGATTGCAGAAATAGTCCCTCCTTTTTGTAGGTTCGTGCCTTGCACAGTGTGACTTGGTCCCTCTTCCCACCGCACGTTGGAACCTTCCTCGCCAACCCTGGAGCTGCTCACCGACGTCTCCTCGGCCATAACAGAGCCTGGCTTCTGGGCGGCCTCACACACCTCCACTGTCTCCCGCCAGCCCGCCACCCACACACACATCGAGGGACCAGAGACTCAGTAAACGTTTCTGGCTCACCAAACATCCGAAAGGGTTCTGTTCTAAGTTGCTGGGGTCTGGGAAGGGGAGGAAGCCCAAGAACAGGTCACACCCTGTCACAGCCGCCCTGTCCGTGCTGCAGGAGGCGTGTCCACCCCCAAGCCGACTGTGGCCTCAGTCCTCAGTGCCCCCAACTCATGCACAACCACAGGCCCCAATGCCGCCATGTCTCCCTCAGCCCCAGCTCCCAGGGCCATAGCTGGGGCTGTGACACCCAAGGGCTCTGAGCCCCAAGCATTTGAATCTAAAATCTCTCCCTTTGGGGTGCCACCTTGTTTGAACACTCTGTGGACCGAACAAGCCCTCGGGCAGGCCGCAGTCCGCCCTCCAGCCTCCAGTGGGCCTACGAAGTTCTTACTCCAGGGCCTGCATCCTGGGTCAGTGAGGCCCAGGGGCCCAGGGCAGGCTCTCAAGCCAGATCCTACAGCTAGATCTTTCTCTGTCCCCAAGGTCGTGCTGTTGCGTGAATTGGAAATACTCTCTCTGGGCAGAGGCCCCTCCAGCAGCCGCGGACAGACACAGCAGGTCAGGGCTGGTCTTAGCAGGAGATAAGCCCCACTCAACCCCCAGCCAGGGTCTATGGTTTAAGGCGCCATGTGACATACATCAGAACTTGAATCAGCCCAAGGTTCCTTCCCCCTCTTCAGCTTTCAAGACCCCACTCCAGTGATGCCTCCTCTGGGAAGTCCTCCCTGATGCCCTCCCTTGACTGAGATTGCTCCTTCGGAAACTCTTAAAGCCCTGGGAGCCCCCTTCTTCAGCTTCTGCCTTGTCCTGGGGGGTCCCTCATCAGCTCGCAGTCACCCCCCCACACCACGTGACCAAGGAGGGATGCCCAGCTGCCACCCACATGGGTGTCCACAGGAGTGGGGGGAGGGGCGGTCTTGCCTCTGAAGGAAAGAGGGGATGCATGGAGGGGTCCTCTGGGAATCTGAATCAAGGGGAACCTAAAGGCATCCAAGGAGGCTGGCCTCTCTCTCTCCCGCTCTGCTTTGCTGCAGGTGGCGTGCCTCGCAAAGGTTCCCCAGGGAGACGGGCATCGCCAACAAGGTGCATGGTGGACACCCCCCACCCCATCCCTTTCCTAGGTCTCCCTCATAGCTGCTCATCTGCATTCCCACCATAAATCCTCCTCAGAGTCTGGCCTAGAGGCACGTACTCCAGCGAACCTCCACCAGGTGAAGGAAGGGGCTTGTCAACCCCTTCCTGCTGGTCACCGAGCAGGGAGGCAAGGGCTAGGCGAGTTTGACGAGCTGGAACCGCACCTGGAGAAAGTTCCAGACTTGGAGACTGACTTGGGCATCCTGGATGGGTCTGTGGGTCTCTGGGCTGTGGCGGGGAGGACAGGGGACTGAAGTCAAGCTAAGGGGGCGGAGGGCGCTGAAGCCCTGGGGAGCAGAGGGGAGCCAAGTGGCTGGCATCTGTGGCCAACCTGGGGGAGGGGGAGGTCGGGGTGATACTTACAGCAGAGGGATTTTCTGGATTCTTAGAAAAACAATAGCCAGGGCTTGTTGCTGGGACAGAAGGATTGGGGTCACCAGCTGGCTGTTAGGTACCGTGATTGGTTCCTGATGCTTCAGAATTCAAGGACAGGAGGCCCTTGGGGACTCCGGCTGACCCTCAGTCTCCCTAGCCTTCTCCCCAGCCCCCACCCGGGGCCCCACAGTATGTAGGATGTCCTGATTGTCCATTCTCCTCTCCTCACTTTGCTCTTCTTCCCCTGGGGCGTGTGGTGGGGATGAAGTCTTAGAGGTGTTTCTCTGAGACCACACAGGCACAGGAAGCAGACAAATCATCTCAAAGCCATGGGCCTCTTGTACTTTGCCTGGGCACCTGCTGAAGGCAATTGCTTGCTAGGCATAGAGTGGGGTACAGGCCTGGGCTTGGGTGAGGAAGGGGGACATTCTGGGTGGGGGCTGGTGGAATAAGGCCATCCCTGAAGGTAAGGGGCCAACAACCCTGAGTCCTGGGATCTCAGAAAGGTGTGACAGAGGCATCCCCGGGTTCCCATTGTCCTCGGGGCACAATCCAACTCTTAGCTCAGCCAAACAGCATCATCTGGCCCCACAAGCCCCCCCCCCACAACTTCATCTTCCTTTATTTCCACAATGAACCCTTCCAGCCATTGGGGTGCTAGCAACAGGAAGATACCCTGACTAACTTAAGGGCAATGGGGGTCATTGGGGGTAACACCAAGCAAGAGCCTCACAAGCGAAGCAGGGGTCAAGATGGGGATACCAGTCCATGAGGCCCCACAGCCAGCATGCTTGGGCTGCCAGAATTCTCTATATTTTTCTGTCACTCAAGATTTCATGGGCATCTCATTGGCTGAGCCTAGATCACAGCCCAGCTATAGGGTAGCTAGAGGAAGGATCTGGCCCAAGAAGGCGTCAAGGACTCTCTTGGCTGCTGAAGAGAGAAGGCAAGTGCCCCAGTTTACCGTCTCAGCAGCAGTCCTCAGTGGGAAGGACAGAATTCCCCCAGAGGAAGAGGGGACACGTGTTTGGTGATCAAACCCACAAATGTCCGTTGTGCCTTTCACTCGCTTTGCAGCAGCCCCAGTGCCCTGCTTTTTGTTCCTCAAATACAAGAAGCTTGCTCCTACCACAGGGCCTTTGCACTTGGCATGTTCTCTACCTAGAACACTCTTCCATCTGTTCTGTACATGTCTGGTACTGTTTCTTTCTTTCTTTCTTGGAACTCAGATCTAAAGTCTGTTCCCCTCAAAGTCTCCCACCCCACCACCCCTTCTCAAGATTTCCCCATCAGATCATCTCGAGACCATCGTCCAAATATCTTCCCACCAGCCCAAATCACTTTATCTATGGCCATGTCTGCGTTGTGTTGCCTGTCTCCTTCCACTAGAATGCAGGCACCATGAAAGCAGTGACTGTAGTTAGTCATTAAGCCTTTACCATGTAAATAAGCAAATAGGAACAAGGAGACCCAGACAAGGGATGGGCAGCCTGGCCAAGGAGGCCCAGAGAGGAGACCGTGATGGCATTCAGGGTGCAGAAGCCAAACTTCGTCCATGCTGGGACACTGGGTATAGGCTGGCCAGGAGGATGGGCTCCACATCAGATTGCCTGGGTAGGTGCTTACTGATTGTGCCTCAGTTTCCTCATCTTGGAAATGAGAATCCCAGACGTGAACTGGGTGACGATTTTATTGCTGAACAAGCCGGGAGAGGCTACAAAAAAAAAAAACAAAAAAAAAAAACAAAAAAACGAGGACTTCCACGGAAGTCCCTTTAAAGGCATGCTTCTCCAACTTCACCTTTACCAGAATTATAATAACCTGGAATGTCGTCAAAAGGTCCTCAGGAAGCATCCCTCCTACCCCAAAACTCTGATTCAGTAGCTCTCAAGTGGAATCCTGGAACATTTCCAGGAACAACCTCCCACGATTTTCAAGTTGAAACCAAGAGATTGTAATTGCGCCTTAATGACACTAGATGGAGCAACGAGCCCAGAGAAATGGTCCGACCCAAGCCGCGCAGAGCTCTGTGGCTGCTTCCCCAAGAGAGGCCACCAGATGGCGTAGGCTGCCTACAGAAGGAGCCGCACTGTGTGCCGCGGGGAGAAAAAGTTTCCCATGCCTTATAGAATGAGATGCAGGAGGGGGACACACACACACCCTTCCCTGCTAAGGTGGGTTTTAGCCGCAGGGAGGAGCCCTGATAATAAATAAACTCGTCTGTTTATTTCAGGGTGATGGATTTCACCCCTGTCCCGATCAGATCAGTGTCCCATCGGCCAATAATCTCCGCAGTTCTTCCCAGGGCAAAGGCTTTGCATTCAGTAGGTGCTCAACAAAGACCTGATCACTTAAACAGATACACACACATGCACACAGGCCTGCTTGGTGAGCCCCGTGGAAAACAATTAGGTAGTGATCATTTCATTATTAAGTGCCTACTGCATGCAGGCCAAGCACTGTGTTAAGTGTTTAATACACACTAACAGATCCTTCCCCATAGCCCTGAGAGGCGGCTGTTATAATTACTGAACACAGAAGGGGAATGAGGCTCCACGGGGTTAATCACAGTCAGAAAGCCTGGGCAACCCTTAAGTGTCGTTGCAGAGCAAGGGCTCTGAACCAAGGAGGGCTTCTGGGGGTGAGTTCAGAACAGGCTCCAAAGTAGGAGAGAGTCAGAGACTAGCAAAGGGAGGGCCTTGAGGGAACACCCCTGAGCAAAGGGGAAACCATTGGGCTGAGAGAGGTGGAGAGGCAGGTGTTTGGCTGCAGAGGTGCTGGAAGGGGGTGGAAGCCAGTGGGGTGGGGAGCTGGCTGATAGAGGACCCAGTGGCTAGGGAGGTAGCTGCTACTACAGGGGAAAGAGTCAATAGACTTGGGTTCCAATGCTGTGTGTCCTCAGTCAAGTTTCCTAACTTCCCTGGGCTCCCTTTGCCTCCTATTCACAGCCCAGTCACAGGTTCATTGGGAGGACTGAGTGTAGCAACCTATGAGAAAGTGCCTGCCACAGTTCCCTGTTCAAAGTGAGCCCCCTGGGGTTGCTGCTTTTCTTTCCCTTATCATGTGACCTAAGCAAATCTTTCTCTGTGCCTCAGTTTCCCCCATCTCTCCAGGGTGGCCTGGTTGGGTGCAAGGGCTCTGGTGTCAGAGAGCCCCAGGGGTCTCCTGGTGCTGATGTTGGGTGTATGACCTCAGAGGCATCCAGCTGGGGCATGGGGATGGAGGCTATATGCTCGAGCATCAGCCAGTTGTGAATGCTGTTCCAGGGGGAGGACATGGCCTTGGGAGGGCAAGGATGGGGTAATGAACTTCTGCTAAGCCAGTTCCCAAAGTGTTGACCGCTGCATATCAGCAGCTGGCGGCACAGGCCCTCTGGTCCAAGGCAGATGCAAGCAGCACATCAGCCTACCCATTGCAGAGGACAGATTACAGGAGTCCTCTCTGCGGCCTCCCTGACACCAAGATCCCCGGACTTCTCGAATGCCTCCAAGCACAGGGAGCTTACTACCTCCTGGTATTCTGTGCTTCTCTTTGCCTGCTCAAGCAATGGCAGGAATGGGGCCCCTTCCTTGCTGATGCCCTCGTGAGGTGTAAATAAAGAATCAGGCGGACAGACCAGCACCATCAAGTCCATAATCCGCATAGTCTCATCCACTGAGGATGTGAACCCCACCCCCCCAACCCCCGGCAGGATCCTGCCTGCATTAGCAGGCTGGTGGCGGACCCTTCCCAGGTACCACATGCATCACCCAGGACGATTTAAGGTACAAATAACAGAAATGCTACTCAAATTGGATTAAGTCTAAAAGGACTCATCAAATGGAAAAATCCAAGACAAGATTGGTTTCAGGTAAAGCTAGATCTGGGGGTCTCAACAAGTGTCCCCAAGTCTGTGTCTCCTGCTTCCCTTTCCACTCTCAGGAAGCCACTACCCCTCAGATAGAAACTGCCAAGTGGCTCCCGCACCTCGAGGGAACTCGAGGCTCCTCAGGCCTGGCCTGTACCACAGGGGAGGGAGAAGCCCTATCCCGAGCCAAGCTCAGCACGCTGTGAACTCAAGAACAGAGCAGAGTGCTGAGCAGGCACAAAGAGTACCACGTTCCGTCCTGATCATCCCAGCCAGAGACCACACATCTGGACAAAGACAAAGGCCGAGGCTAGAGCTAATGGAACAGGGGAGAGCCGGGGGGGGGGGGGGGGGGGGGGGGGGGGTGTCGTGGCCGGCACGACAAATCGACCAGGAATGTGAGAGTAAGAGGATGGTGAAAAGAAATTAAGAGACAAAGAGATGGGGGCAGGAGGAGCACCAAGGAGGGTGTCCAACAGTGCCCATTTTATTCAAGGCTGTGAGGCATTACATAGCTAACAGAAACAATCATAAGAAAAGTATCTATTTTCAGCTGATTTCTAAAGAGTTTGCAACATGCACAGAAAATCCTTCAAGCTTTCCCATCACCTATTTCCCAAGCACCAATAGCAGACCTTCTAGCGCCAGATGTACTGACTTCAAAGCCACTCAAGACCTAGTTTGTGCAAGCACAGCACTGTCTTACCGTGATGTAGTCTATGGCCCGTGCAAGGGCAGCAGGGACCAGCCTAGAACTTCTGACCCCGGCCAAATCGTCTCTATCTGACTAGCAAACGTGTGGGAAGTCACGTAGGTGAGCGCGCAATACAGAGCACAGACCCTTTCTCAGTGCTACTCGACTTGATCGACCTAAGCCTTTGGTTCGGCTATTCAGCCTTTAAAGGAGGCATAGGTCAGGGCCTGGTTTGGTCCTCATCTCAAGCCTTATCGTGGCCTCCCATATCTCCCCTTTCCTTTTTAAATAAATCAAGCATATGAATTTGTGCTTGAGTGTGCAGTCGTTGTTGTCCTGCACGAATCTGTACAATGTACCATATTAAAACAAAAGCAAGTGGGGCGCCTGAGTGGCTCAGTGGGTTAAAGCCTCTGCCTTTGGCCCAGGTCATGATCCCAGGGTCCTGGGATCGAGCCCCGCATCGGGCTCTCTGCTCAGCAGGGAGTCTGCTTCCTCCTTATCTCTCTGCCTGCTTCTCTGCCTACTTGTGATCTCTGTCTGTCAAATAAATAAAATTAAAAAAAATTAAAACAAAAGCAAGTAATAAAATGAGGAGTCCAGTAAACAACCAGAAAGAGTGTTACTCGTGCTGCTATTCCTGCTATCAACAGACCCAAAAAACGTTTGACTTGTTTGAGCGTCAGCTGCATTTCAAGGGCAAACTGGTAACCATAATTAGCATACCAAGGTCCGTCTACTTCCACAGGTAATAACATATATGGAGGTTGCATAGTTACAAACACTATCATGGGACCTGAGCCTGACGAAAGCAGGGACATAGGTAGACAATTTATTAACACACAATGGTCACAATGGGTATTATACAATAGACGTCCCCCTTGGAAAGAGGTGAGAACTATTGATCCCGAGCCCACTATCAGTAAAAAAGGTCTAGGAACATAGGTCCGCAAAGTCAGATAGAAGTCTTTTGTGGCAGTATAACCATTTCTGGCTATTTGCACTCCAGCTGGTCCCAGGGCAGCCATCAGTTTCCAGAGTTCTGCATGAAACATCCCTCTGGCTGTAAGGGGGGAGACGTCTTCTTCTCCTCCGCTGATTTCTCTGACTCAGGGTCAGTGTTGCAATTCGTTCCCCCAGGGGCGAGGAGTCGGCACCATCTCTCTGGTATCCAGCGTGCGGGTGTCCTCATCCTGTGGAAAAACACAAACCAAACTGCGTCCTCTGCGGAGAACAGGGTCAGGACCCTTCCAAGTGCCCATCAGGGGGGTCTTTCCACCTAGCCTAAGGAAGAGGAGAAAAGTCTGGATGCCAAAAGCGTTCAGCTGCTGTGCGACCTATATCATTGACATTCAAAAAATTTAAAACATAAAGAGTTCAAATTAAATGCATATGAGGAGAGTATTTCATTGTTCCCTGTAGCATCTCCCCCTCTTTTAATTTTTTGAGGTAAGATTTAAGGGTATCATTAGCTTTTTCGACAATGGCTTGTCCTTGTGAATTATAGGGGATGTCCACTGAATGTTCTGATTTGTTTGTAAATAAATATTTTTACATTTTGTAAGTTACAGACATCTTAAGAAAAAAAATATCCCTAGTCTGGAAGAGCAAACATTAGAGACTCAGCAATGTTTAAAATAAGACAAAGTATTAAGAGACACAACACTATAATCTTTTAGTTTATTTAGTTCCATGTTACTAAATCTGGTTTAGTCCGAATGTAGTAGCCCTTACTTCTGTAAATTTTTACCCATTTTAGTTCCCAGGATTTTAACATATCAAAGACCTGTATTTGTCCTGAAATTTTTCCCATATGAATTTTTTTTAAGGCGGAATGTATCTTACAAGAGAACTAAAACAATTATAAATGACAAAATTCAGAATAGATATGGTTAAATTATCAGGTGATGACTTTATCAAAATATTAAAACTTTAGGAAATGTATAGAACTCTTAGAGCAGTTACAGCATTTATCCAAATGTAACCCAAGGTTTATCATTGGTTTAGTAGTACTTACTGAGTATTTTAGTATACCAAAGGAAAGCCTTATGAGTCAAAGAGATCTTATAATTTAAATCTTGTCGGCAATTGTTAAAACCTTAGAAAGTTTTAAAATGCATGCCTAAATATAATTAGGGATGTTAAACATCTGATAAAACAAAACATAGAAACTGGGTTTTTTGGGCAGGCAAAGAGAAAACCATAACAGATTAATTAACCTAAGAAAACTTTGCCCTTCTAAACAGAGAGACAACCAGCTTTTCTATATCAGTGTCTTTTCTTTTATTATTATTAAGCATGTAGTCCTAAGAGAGTGGGTTTACTGGGTTTCCCTCCCATCATGAATGATGCCGCAGACAAAGGGAAGAGGATCCTTTAGATGTTGTTCTGACCATACCCGAAGTTCCTTTCCCGAAGATTTCCCCTCACAAACCTTTTACAACTTGCTTTTGTATTCAGGCTTTGTCCCAAGTCATTTTCTTCCAAACAACCTTTCATTTAAGACAAAATTACCTCCTTTTACTTTTAACAAAATGCGATCTCATTCCTTAAATCATTCTTACATATTTCTTACTTTCTACATATAGGGTTGCTTTCCTCATTTCCACCAGCCTTACAGTTAGCAGAATTTTGCACTCTTAGAAATATCTTAATCTTTAGTGAAGACAAAATATAAACCAATTGTGAACAGTTACAACAGAATTTTTTAGAAGGCAAATTATGAAACAGTTAAGTATAAAAAATGTTTATTCTTAGTTTCTTTGTAGTAAGAAGTCAAAAGCATAAACCTATATCAAGTGCTTAATGCTTTAGTATTTTATTTTATTTGGTTAAGGCCTAGATGTTCATAATTTAATTCTATTTGTTACCCAAAGGCACTCCATCCTCAGGGGCGTTTAAAGGGTCTGATTGTGAACCAGTGAGACCAGTGATTAACTTAGGAGAGGGAGGAGGAATATCTGTGTCCCAGGGCTCATTTATATCCTCATGCTCATCTACTACCAAATCACAGGGGGAATCCCGAGAGGCTATAGATATTAAATCTATAGAGTGTTGCGGATCTAAAGCCTCCCAAATATCCTCCCAAATTTTCATTGTTCCTTTAGGGCAAGCACATGACCCCCTAATTTTTAATTGATTTTTAATCTTTTGCCCCACTTTTTGCCATGCATCTAAACTTACATTTCCTTCCTTTGGGAACCACGGACATAACACTGAAACAGTGTCAAAGAACTGCTGCAAGTTTCGTTTAGTCACCTTGGACCCCTGCTTTTTCATTAGGGCCTGCAATGCTGTCAAAAAGAAAGTTTGTTGCGCTGATGGACCTTGCCCCATGTTATTTTATTCCTGTTGTGGCCCTGAAAAACCAGGCTCCTCTTAACCTGGCTTTGGTAACGACTTACCTATAAGCGTGCACCTCCTGAAAGTGCTCAAGTCCCTGTTTGGGCGCCACTTGTCATGGCCGGCGCGACAAATCGACCAGAACGAGAGAGTAAGAGGATGGTGAAAAGAAATTAAGAGACAAAGAGATGGGGGCAGGAGGAGCACCAAGGAGGGTGTCCAACAGTGCCCATTTTATTCAAGGCTGTGAGGCATTATACAGCTAACAGAAACAATCGTAAGAAAAGTATCTATTTTTGGCTGATTACTAAACAGTTTGCAACATGCACAGAAAATCCTTCAAGCTTTCCCATCACCTATTTCCCAAGCACCAATAGCAGACCTTCTAGCGCCAGATGTACTGACTTCAAAGCCACTCAAGACCTAGTTTGTGCAAGCACAGCATCGTCTTACCATGATGTAGTCTATGGCCCGTGCAAGGGCGGCAGGGGCCAGCCTAGAACTTCTGACCCCGGCCAAATCGTCTCTATCTGACGAGCTCACCTACTAGTCACATAGGTGAGCGCGCAATACAGAGCACAGACCCTTTCTCAGTGCTACTCGACTTGATCGACCTAAGCCTTTGGTTCGGCTATTCAGCCTTTAAAGGAGGCATAGGTCAGGGCCTGATTTGGTCCTCATCTCAAGCCTTATCGTGGCCTCCCCCGGGGGGGGGGGCAGGGAGGGAGCCCCAGAGGAGGCAATGACTCAGAGACTTAGAGACCTCAAAGTCGGCGTGGTAGGGAGAGAACCAAGGGACTACGGGCGGGGGTGGGGAGGGGGCGTAAGGAAGGAAGCCAAAGGCCCATTTGTCTGTCCCTGCCCAGACAGGATCTTTAAGCCGTCTGAAGACCTTTATGTCCACCCGACTAGTCCACGAAAGGTCAAACCCGTCTTGCCTGTCTTCTGCGTTGGCCGGTTAAGGAGGCCACTGTCTCAGTCTACCTCGTGGGACACTTTAAGGTCTCATTCCATTTTTTCCCTCCTGTTGGGAAGTTCTACCTGATGTCTACCCTAACTTTCTCCTGCTCTTGGTCACAAATGAACAACTCTGCCCTCAGACTCCCTAAAGTCTAAAGTGGTCTGTCCTCACCTCACTCCACGTGGCAGTAAGGGAAAACACAGGACGCAGTCCTGGCCTTTCTACCACAAGAGAAGCCGCAGAGGTTTGAGTTATCCTAAATGACTTCGAGACAACCCAGTTCAGAGCCCTCATGTGCTCCTTCTGGCCTCTACTTTTACTCCAGGGACACCCCATCACGGTCTCCCATGGTTACTGAACCTTTTTTCCCATGTCCCCACATCTAGGGGAAAATAATTAATTAATTCAACCGTTTATTTGACACATATAGTACCTTCTTTGTGAAAAACCCTATTCCAGGGCAGGAGTCAAAAGACAAATGAGAAATTAAAGTAACACCTTTGCTTCAAGGCTATTGTAACTTCCAGGAAGGAAATAACATGGGGGGGGGGAGGGGTAGTATCCTTCTGGGGGATGGTCAGTCCAGGAAGGCTTCATAGAGGAGGCAGCATTTGAGCTGAGACCTGATAGAAAAGAAGTGTGCAGGCCAAGAGGGATGGGTGTGTCAGTTGGGTAGTCCAGGAAGTACATTCTAAGACGGAGTTGGGAGTTCTGTTTGCCCCTGCAGAAGGCGCTCCAACCGTCCACCCCTACGCGCCACCCCTTCCCAGAATGCATGGCCCAAGCTCTGTGACCTTGGCTTTGGGCTGCGGGAGCCCAGCTAAGGGCTGGAGGGAAGAGAACAAGATCAGGGAATTCGTTCCTGGGTCCCTCCTCTCCCCAACACCAGAGAGGTTTTTGGGCACCTGTTCTGTGCAGTTCTCTCTCCTGTTGGTTTCCTGTGACCCCGCCCCCGTCCTGTCACCCCTCTGCGCCTGCAGTGGCCACAGTCCTGGAGCTTCTGGCCCAGGTTGCTGTACCTCGGGCTGGCTTCCCCAGCACCCCGCCCACAGGCTTTGGATTTAATCCCTTCGTCAATAAGCTTTCCTAGAATTATCCTCCTTCAGGAGGGCCATCTGCCCCCTCCCGGGTCCCTGACTCCAGGGGAGAGGCCATGGCGGGTCAGGGAGTGTTCCCCAGGCCGTGGCAAGGAAGTGGGTTTTTTTCCTAGTGGGTTTCAGTCGGCAAAGAGTTTTAAGCAGAGCATAGCCAAACCTTCCGAGCCTGGCAACCACAGGCCTGGGTCTGTTGACCAAAGGCTTACTGATAACATAAACAGCAAGTGAAGCTCTTTTGTATGTATGATATGCTATAGTCTTACAACAAAAGAAGCTAGAGACAAGAAAACGCTATTAAGAAAATCATAAAGGAGGGGCGCCTGGGTGGCTCAGTGGGTTAAAACCTCTGCCTTCGGCTCAGGTCATGATCCTGGGGTCCTGGGATTGAGACCCGCATTAGGCTCTCTGCTCAGCAGGGAGCCTGCTTCCTCCTTTCTCTCTCTGCCTGCCTCTCTGCCTACTTGTAATCTCTGCCTGTCAAATAATAAATAAAATCTTAAAAAAAAAGAAAGAAAATCATAAAGGAGAGAAAACACATTTATAGTCTTGAATTGTATTTATGGAAAAAAAAATCTGCATACAAGTGGACCCACACAGTTCAAGCAAGGGTCATGCTGTTCATGGACCAGCTGGATTTCCCAAGGAGGACACACTGACTACAGATCCTGGGGTTTAGGGTTTGATCGTATCCTGTTGGTAGAGGGTGGGTCACAGTTCTCTCCACTATACAACCCCTTTACGCTAACCTGTATTAGGATTGCCTAAAAGATGCTGCGGTCCCAAACATAGCTCCAAATCTTGGCGGCTCTCATGCAAAAGTTTGTCTGGTTGCTTTTGTTTTGTGGTTCCACCGCACCAACATGGGGCTACCAGGATTAGCACGGTGAAAGGGGTACACAGGGAGCTCATGTGGTCACCGACAAGTTCATTACCACCAGACCCAGCCTGTGATCTCCAGGCGCCTTAGGCCCGAGTCGCTGCAGGGCACGGCCACCTCCCTCATTTCTGCAGCTGATGCCATCTCTAAATGGGCACCAGCCGCCTAAACTGAACACCTTGGAATGCCAAAGCCACAGAGGGGTCAAAGGCACATCCATGGCACCTGGGTGGCTCAGTTGCTTAAGCGACTTTGAGATCAGGCCATGATCCCAGAGTTCTGGGACTGAGCCCTGCGTGGGGCTCCCTGCTCGGTGGGGAGCCTGCTTCTCCCTCTACCCCTCCCCATTGTCTATCTTACTCAAATAATTTTTTTTTTTTTTTAAAGAGGCACAGTCAAAGCTACTCTCTGCAGAGGAGCCCCAAAGCTATGTTGTTTAGGCCCCCGTGTCTTAAAAAGCCTTCTAAGAAATGATCAAACCCTGAATGGCGCCTGCGATGTAAATGAGCACAGCTGAGCACGCGGAGCCCCACGTGAGGCAAGAGAGAATGGTGGGGACTGTGGCAAACCAAAGGCCACACCTCATCTAAACCGGGCAGCTGTGATTGAGCTCCAGCTACTGGCTGCCATGCGAAAGTTGGCACCAAGGACTGCCAGATCTTGGGGCATTTTTAAAAGAAAGCCAGAAAGTCAGATTTCTACATGAAGTTACCCAAGTTTCAAAATGCTGTTCAGGCTGGATTCAGCCCACAGGCCACGAGCTTGCAAGCCGGCTTTAGTGAGACAAGTTTTTCCATCTCCCCAGCTCTCCACTCTACAGCCTGGCTCTCTGACTATCCACAGGACATGGACCTGTGTCATACAGGGGCAGAGCCAGCAACAATCCCCTCCCCTGCTGACCTCAGACTCACCCTCCCTCAAATAGCCAGGGCCTCTCCCGGTGGGTCAGGCGGATGGGTTCAACTCCCCCTCCCCCAACTCTGGGACTAAGTCCCTCCCCAGGGCCTCCTTTCAGAATGAGAACTGGCAGGCTCGCAGCAGCACCGGGCCTCCAGGCAAGCCTGTGCATGTCCGAAGTCCACTGGCTTTTCTGGTTCTCAAGAGAAAGTCCAGACTCGTCACCATGACCCCAGAAGGCTCTCACTGGCAGATGGTTCCTGACTCTTGCAGCCTGTGACTTTGTCCCTCAAATGAGTCCCTGCTGACCCCAGTGCCATTTCTTCACCCTGCCCCCCAACCCCAACCCCCAACCGTACCCGTTTGGGATAGAGGGAACTTCTTGCTGTCTGTCTTCCCTCTGGACCTTTGCAGGACTGTGCCTGAAACATGCCTCCCACCACAACCTCCACCCAACACTCCTGTGTTTCTGTAGGTAGTAGCTCAGAAGCCACATGTCCCTTCTTCCAGGACGCTTCTTCGACCATGTGTACTAGTTTAGGGGCAGAGGACAGATGTTCCCACAGCCTGCTGGAGTTTCCCCTGAGGGCTTAATTCTCTTCCCTGAGACAGGGACAGTAACTGCTGTGTTTCCAAGTGTCTTCCAGCATCACGCCGGAGGCCGAGCAAATGCTTCAGTATCTGCAGTAGGAAGAAAGGAAGGAAGGAAAGAGGAAAGGAAAGGCGGGAGGGAAGAGGAGAGGGAGCGACTGTCGCTGTTTCATCTCTGTCTCGTTCCTTTTCTGTCCATCTCTCTCCCTGCTCTCTGTCCTCATCTCTGAAGTTCTGAAATCTCCCCTGACAATGCAGCGGATCATCTGTTTCTGAGTGGGCCTCCCCATCTTGGCCCAGCAGGCCGCGTCTTGCCCTCGCCACCCCCACCCCACCAAGGCGTCCCTCCGGGAACGCTGCTCTTCAGCCTCAGGACCGCCCCCAGGTCCCCCAGGTCGTGTCCTGCGCTTTCTGCTCCAGGTGAGGTCGCTGCGCGGTGTCACTTTAGCTGTGCGAAGAGGGTGGTCCGGGAAGCCTTGGGGCGGGGAGGGGCAGCAGGCAGCAGGAGCGGGACAGTATTTGCAGTATTTAAGTGTCTAGGGGGGGTCGCTCCAGATGTTTCCCCGCAGGGGGTCCTGAGGCTGGACCGCAGGGGTGCCGAGGTCGCGCAGGGGACGGGGCACGCCACGGCCCCGGGAGCGGCGGGGCTGGCGGCGGGCGGTGGGGCTCAGAGGCGGGGGGAGGAGAGAGGGGAGGGAGGGCGGGGCGGCGCGGGGCGGGCCTGAGCTCGCCCCCCTCCCTGCGCAGCCCGCGCCCTCCCACCCCAGCAGGCCACATCTGGCGGCTGCCCCCTCCTTGTTTCCGCTGCATCCAGACTTCCTCCGGCGGTGGCTGGAAGCTGCGCATCTGGGGCTAGAAACATACAAAGGGGGCTGCCAGGACCGGCGGGAACGGGCTGCGGCGGCGGCGCGGGCTGGAGACTCGGGGGCCGGACCATGCGCCGCTGAGCCGGGCCAACCCCAGGCCACCGAGTCGAGCGGCCCCTCGGAGCGCAGCGCCGCGCGGCGGAGCAGGCGCCAGCCAGGCGGCGACGCGGCCACACGCACCGAGCCAGCGACCGCCCGGGCGACGCTCGGGGCCCGGGAGCGCAATGACCGAGGCGCGAGGGGCCCGGGGCGCGCTCGCCGGCCCGCTGCGGGTGCTCTGCCTGCTGAGCTGCCTGTGGAGCCGCGCCGCCGCCGCGCCGTCGCCCATCATCAAGTTCCCTGGAGATGTCGCCCCCAAAACGGACAAAGAGCTGGCTGTGGTGAGTCGCAGCGCCCGCCGGCGGGAGCCAAGTTCGGAGAGACTTCGGAGGACAGGGGTCTCCCGAGCGGCTGTCCCCGCGGTGGGCACGCGGCGTGGGGAGGAGCTTCGGGAAATGGCTTGGTGGGGGGGCTTTCTTTGGGCTGGCTGAGGGAGGGATCTCTGGCAAACTGTAGGGGAGCCTTAGTAACTGGAGAAGGCCTTTGATAAACAACTTGGCAACTGCGGAGACCGGCAGGGTGGGCTTCTCGCTGGTGGTGGTAGGCAGGGGACGCTTTGGCAAACAGCTGGAAGGGAGCTCCTCAGTAAATAACGGCGGCATTGTCTGGTATCTGGGGGATCTGGCACGGGAGCCGCTCCGTAAACAACTTTTGGACACATCTGGGAGGTTGGCTAACAGGCCCTTGGCAAGCGTCTTCCTAGGCCTTTGGCCAAAGGCCTGAAAGGGGTCTCTTTTGAAAACGGAGGATCCTTTGAACCCCTGTGAGATTTTGGGAAGAGGGTCCTTTGGCACACAATTTAGGTTAACTTTTGCACACGTGTGGCTGGGAACTCAGGGCAGAGCAGAGCTTGGCCAACGTCAAGGCACCTTTGGCATACATCTGGAGAGAGGCCCTGAAGCGGATCTTTTGGCAAGTTTGGGAGGCAGGAGGGAAGCAGAGAGCGCATCTTTTTCACCTGGCTCAATGGACCAGTTGGCCAGAAGGGTCAAGGGTTGCACCTCGGAAAGTTTCCTCGAACTTCTGCAGCGGGGGTTGGAGAACCAGAGGACTGAACTGGCCACTGGCCGGCCAGGCGCCGGGAGGGGCGGGTGCACAAGGGCCCTGGCGCGTGGGGCGGGGGCGGATGGAGCCCCGAGCTCTGGAGCTCTGGTCGGAGCGCCGCCAGCCCGCCCTCCCTCCTGGCGGGGCTCCTAGCTGTGGCTCAGAGGTTGTTTTGCCGCAAGCTGGGATGCAGGCCTGCTGGCTGGAGGAGCTCCCCACTTCCCTGCCACAGACCGCAGAGATACACAAGGGAGCTGGGGGCATCAGAGGCGCACTTCCTCTCACCCTGTGAGCGCCTCAGGGGCAGGGACCCCTCCAGATGTGATCCCGGCGTCCTGAGCCGAAGGCAGCTGCTTAACCATCTGAGCCACCCAGGCGTCCCCAAGGAACCCCTTCTTGGGATGTGACACCATCACTCCTCTTCCTTGCATACAGGGTTCTGTCCCTGCTGGGCAAATGGGTGGGGAGACCTTACATTTTTAGGGGGCTCCTTATTTCAGGGGCCTGAAGCTGGCCTGCGCAATGAGATGGCTGTTGGTAGAGGGTGAGCTCTGGAGCCTTGAAAAATCTTGGTGGGTCCCCACACCTCCTAC
Source organism: Mustela nigripes (assembly GCF_022355385.1). Taxonomy (NCBI): domain Eukaryota; kingdom Metazoa; phylum Chordata; class Mammalia; order Carnivora; family Mustelidae; genus Mustela; species Mustela nigripes. The sequence continues at coordinate 31,906,073 of NC_081573.1, forward strand.
AGCATGGGGAAGTTGGTGTATCCTGGAGGCCATGCAGGAGGAGGCTTGAGGAGCCTTTTCTGGACTTACATTGCCTGGCTTCACGTCGGGGAATCACGAACAACTGGCCTCCTTGGGGAATGCACTTCACTTCTCCTCAGCTGCTTCTGCAAACAGCATGATGGTGGGGTCTCGGGGTTAAGGGGAAGGTCATCCGGGACACCTTGAAGGGTACCTGGGTCATGGTAGACACTCAGCAAGAGATATATTTGTCATCATTCTCATTGTCGCTATTATTATGGTCTCTATTCCCTTTTCCTAACTCCTCCCCCCCCCCCAAAAAAAAGGTTAGGACCCCTGTAATAAAGTCTCTGGGTTCTTTTCATTATTCCGACATGGCACACATCACACATCCCATTTTCCATTGACTGTGGTCCATCTGCCTCCCCACACGGGGGTCTGAACCCTGGAGACTAGAGACTTCTGCCGCGTTCACCAGTCTCTCCCCAGTACTGGCACAGGGCTTGACACACGGTAGGAGCCAAAAAGCATTTGTTGAACAGATAAATGAGCTCGTTCATCCCTGAAACTCCCTAGAGGCCTGTTTGCTTTAGACCTCAGTGAGCACAGAGGACGGGAAATTTTCTTTTTAGAAAGGACCTCTCCGGGATTTGAACCCAGGTCTGTCTGCTCCTGGAGTCCAGACACTTAAGTCTTGAATCTCTTTATAAGGAAAGTGAGGGAACCAGTCCCGCCGTCATCAGCAGTGGGGTGAATTAAAAGAGTGGGCAGAGGTAAAGAAGAGAGGCAGAGAGTTAGGAGTTCCCAGCATGGGCTCCAGAACTGGATGGCTTGGGTCCTAATCCCCTTCTGCCATAGGTGAGCTGTGGGTTCTTAGGCAAGTTTCTTAACCTCTCTGTGCTTTAATGTCTTTCTCTGTATGAGGGAGGTAGTACGAGTAACGCATTATGGAGTTGCTAGATGGGGCATACAGTAAGCACCCACTCCGTGCCCTGTGTTACAGCTTTTCTGTCACTCAACTGGTGGGCGACAGAGCGGGTTTGGGATCCCGGGAGGCTACCCAGGACCGCTGGGTCCCAGACCACTTGGGTCTGGGGGCGTCCTCACCCACCTGCTGGCCTCGTGTGTTCATTTCTTCCAGCAATATCTGAACACCTTCTATGGCTGCCCCAAGGAGAGTTGCAACCTATTTGTGCTGAAGGACACACTGAAGAAGATGCAGAAGTTCTTCGGGTTGCCGCAGACGGGGGAGCTCGACCAGAACACCATCGAGACCATGCGGAAGCCACGCTGTGGCAACCCCGACGTGGCCAACTACAACTTCTTCCCCCGCAAGCCCAAGTGGGACAAGAACCAGATCACATACAGGTGCCAAGGCTGGGCAGCTGGAAACAGGGCACTGGGGCTGCGGGACACTGGGTCTCTTTGTGCCTTGACTTCTCCCTTCTTGGGGTCCTGGGGAGTAGTTGGTGAGGGCCTGGCCCCTTAAGTTCTGTCAATAAAGTTCTTAGGAAGTGGTGTCAGACCAGAGCTTGAATCTCACGCTCTTGCTGGCTTTGGGGCAGCGGGCTCCTTAGGTTGCGGTGCATTGAGCCTTGACTTTCCAGTCAACAGAATGGGGCTAAAGCCTAACCTTTTTTGTAGGTTCTCTGGGAACTGAGCTTGGTCCCATGTATAGTGGGATATCAAGACAGACATCAGCATCAGCGTCCAGCATACAGTGAGAGCATAAGGAATGCTAGTCTCTCTTGTTCTTAGACAGGCTCGCTAGGGCAGGGTGGAGGGAGATGACTGGCTGCCGACTGAATTTTATATTCTGTCATTGAGTTGTTACCACGGGTCGTTGGTTGGGCTGAGAGCTCTGTTCTGTATGGCTCATGCTGGATTCCAGGGGTGAGCTGTCTGTCCTGTAGCCTCCCTGCCCATCAGCCAGAGGTAAGAAAGGAGACTCTTGAGCTGGGGGCATGGGGTTGCGGGCTGGTCTAGGGCTCCACAAAAGCTCAAGGCATTCTGGGCGGGCTGCTCTCCCAGTGAGTTCTGTTCCACACGCCCACATACACCTGCCCACGTGTACACACACACTCATGCACTCAGACTTGCACACAGCAACTTGTGCACTCCTCACATACTCAGGAACATAGGAGCGGCACGTGGGCATGCACATTCACACCCGTTCCTGCATGGTCACACAGCAGCACACACGTTTGGTCACGTACGTGCATGCTTATGTGCATGTGCACACTCCCATTCCCCTGTACACACAGACACACTCGCATGAATTTCTACGCCCTGCAGGATCATTGGCTACACACCGGACCTGGACCCCGAGACGGTGGATGACGCCTTTGCCCGTGCCTTCCAAGTCTGGAGCGATGTAACTCCGCTACGGTTTTCTCGTATCCACGATGGGGAGGCGGACATTATGATCAACTTCGGCCGCTGGGGTAGGCAGAAGAGGGGTGCAGAGACAGAGGGGCAGTCTGGCCATCTGGGGGGCCTGGGATACTGAGCAGAGCTTAGACAGGAGGGTAGAAGGCGTAGACACTGGGCAGCCACACTGATATGGGGTCAGGTGACGTGACAGTGGGTACAGAGGGTGTAATCCTGAAGGCAGGCAGTCTGTCTGCCCCGCCCAGCATGGTGGCCACTAGGGGCACAGGGCCATTCACATTTAAATTAGTTAGAATTAAACTGAACTGGAAATTCCACTTCTCCATCACACTAGCCACATTTTGGTTTCTCAGTGGCCACATGAGATCAGTGGCTCTTGAACTGAACGGCACAAAGAATACCCCATCATCACAGGAAGTTCTCTTGGCGAATGCTGGAGGACATTGAGGCATTCTAGATGCGAGAGTGAGTCAGGAAGAGTGGAGCAGTGTAGACTCGGGAGGAAGTGGGGCTAGATGCAAGAACCAAGGATGCCATGTGGGTTGGTCCTGTGAACGCTGGCGGCAGTGTGGACCTGAAGGTGGGTGGTGTGGACATTGTGAGTGGTGGTAGCGTGATGTGGGTAAATGACACGGGCACAGGCGACAGTGTTGACACGCGGGTGGGCGGCGTGCTCCTGGGTGGCAAAGCAGAGCTGAAAGTTTACATTGTGGATTTTGGCGATGGGATGACTTGAGGGTAAGTGACAGGGCTGGATGGGCAGTGTGGGTGTGGGGTAGGTGATACAGACAACGGTACAGATGAGGGACAGTGGAGAGTGGCGAGGACATGGGTGGGCGTATTAGTCTGTGGGTAGGTATGATGTCGCCGGCCGTCGTGTGGTCAGTGAAGGTCAGCGGTAGGGATAACGGGGAGCCATATAGACTTGAGGGGACAGCACAGACCATGGGATGGTAACAGTCAAGTCAGGAACAGAGATGCTCTGTTCTCGGGATTGAATAACCACACCTGACAGGGCAGCTAAGGGCCCACGGACGGAAGTGTGGCCAGGTTTCAGGGCCCAGCTGGGGCAGTTGGAAGCCGACACCCTGTGTGTTGCAGAACATGGAGACGGATACCCTTTCGATGGCAAGGACGGGCTCCTGGCTCATGCCTTTGCCCCTGGTCCCGGCGTTGGGGGAGACTCCCACTTTGATGACGATGAGCTGTGGACCCTGGGAGAAGGGCAAGGTAAGAGAGTGAATATCCGGGTCACGCCCGGGTCTCCTCTCTGGTCCCCCGCATGCCTCGCTGTCCCTTGGCCGCAAGGACTGTGGCTTCCCTGGCCACCTTGGAGCCCTCTATCTGCTCTGATGGGACCAGAGAGCCAGCCGTGGGAGGGAGGTCCCATAACCCGGCTGAGTCAGAATCCCAGTCTCCAAAGAAGCGCCCGGAGGGGCTGACCACCCACCCTGTGTCGCCCTCAGTGGTCCGAGTGAAGTATGGGAACGCCGACGGCGAGTACTGCAAGTTCCCCTTCCTGTTCAACGGCCGGGAGTACACCAGCTGCACAGACACGGGCCGCTCCGACGGCTTCCTCTGGTGCTCCACCACCTACAATTTCGAAAAGGACGGCAAGTACGGCTTCTGCCCCCACGAAGGTGAGCGACCACTTGGCCCCAGGCTTTCCTCCTCAGCCTCCACCTCCCTGGGTCGCCCCCGACTCCCGTGCCCACTCCTCCATAGGCTTGATGCTGCCCATCAGCCAGCTCCCCCCCACCACACGAGCCACAGCTGCGTCCTTCTTGTCCCCGCATTTACGTGATGCTGTCATTAAACCAGTTGGTTCGTTGGTTTGTTTTGCTGTTAGCAGTAATAGTTGTGAAATCACAGATTTGATGTGCTAATTATGTTTTTTCTAGTATGTGTGAGAATGAACTTGGAACTATTCAAATGCCCGGTGGTTCTCTGTAGAATCACTTTCTACCCCCAGACCAGGATTGGGGGGTGGGGTGGGTGGGGGGGTGTGTGCCTCAAGGACATGAGGAGAGGCTGGGGGATGGATTGAAAGCCCAGCAGTGGGAGTGAGAGGCAAGACTCAGACACGAGGCTGGTACCCAACCCGGCTTGGGGACTCTGGCCCTGGGAATGTCAGTGATTGTTCCTGGTCCTGATGCTGACTCTTCTAGTGTGTGTGTGGGAGCGGTTTCATATTTGTCTGAGTCTTTGTCTTTGCTTGTGTCTGCATCTCTGTGTCTTGGCAAAGGAAGTAGGCCTGACTCAGTATTCTCGTACGTGTTTTTGCCAATGCTCGGGACACGACATTTTCAGATATTTTGAAACCATACAGAGGGAGAAGTTTTTTTAAAGGGGTAAGGTACTGACCTACACACTCAATCCTTTTTTAATATATTCTTCACAGTGAGACACACTCCGTAACCAGAAATCATAAAAAGACAGCATGTACATCTTCATACATGGTCACGTTATTAGATTGGATGATTCTAGAGGTCAAAAGCCCTGAAAACTGGGGGGGGGGGGGACACGGGAAAAAAACCCAAAAATTAATTTTGTGGATATGTGTTTCTTCTCCATCCTGTAAAGACTCTTTGATCTATCTATGCCTCTGTCTTTTCAGCTGTAATTTGACGAGTTTGTGACTCTCTCTGACCCCATTGCAACTGAACGCTGAGCACCAGCCGTCTTAACAGAAGGGAGGGAACAAAGAGCTAGTTAATCGTGTTCCTGTTTACACTTTTAATACCACATCTCGCACAATACTTTGTATTAAGTAAGAGGTCAAGCCATTGACCATTCATGAGTCAGAAACTTTTAAACAAAAGTAGTTTATGTATGTGGCTTTTCCCTGGAGGGATTCAAGCAGCCTTAACCCTGCCATGTGTCAGTCCCTGTGATTAGAACAGAATGCCTTGATCGTGCAAGTGGAAACAGCTGTAATTCATAAGTCTGGTTTTTCCCTGCACTGGCCATTAGCCATTTACTTGGTCTTTAGCCAGATGCAAATACGTAGAACACGCACGGGTTTGGGTCTTGGGATAGATGTTCTGGTTACTCAGGCCCTCCTGACTGCTGAGTCAGTGGCTGTTTGTCTTTCTCCTTGTTGGGGGCTGGATCTGAAAGGAGATGGGGGGTTTCCTGGGGGGTAGACCTGCAGCTGTCGGGAGGCCAAGGGCAGAGGCTGGCCTCTGTGGAGGTTAACACTTTGCCTTTCCTTCTCTGAGGCCACCAAAGCATCTGGCTTCAGTTTGGGCTCTCCCCGGCGTCTCATTGTTTCTGGCCTTGTGGGGGAAGGTCTCCTGGTTGTGGTGAGGGGAGTAGTGAGGATATGGAGCCCTGATCCTGTGATCCCTGGCCCCCATTTTGGTCATAGTGGAGTTAACGGGGGCCGATGAGGTCACTTCTGGCGCCTTTGCGCACAGACTGTCCTTGTTACGCACTTGTGGTTTTGCTCATTGGCAATTCCGGAGACACATCATTTTGTAGCTTTGGGGTGGATGAAGGCACGGGGGAGTGGGGGGAAAACCCACGCAGACGAGCCCAGGCTCTGAACGCAACTCTCCCCCCAATTCTCCAGTCCTAGCCTCTGTCCTGGGGAGATCAGAGACGGAGCTCAGAGGGCGTGTTAAAAGGTTTCTGAAGATACCACCTCCCTTCCGTTCCCTCTGTCCTCCTCTGCTCCTCCTCCTCTCTGTCCTGCAGGACCACAGCAGGCCATCCAGGAAAGCCCCTGGGTTTGAAAGGGAGGTGAAGCTTCGTGTGCACGCACTCACATGCGCACATGTGTGCATGCGAGTGTGTGGTAAAGACTGTGATCAAGTGAGAGAGGAGGACCAGGAGCCTTCTCAGAACTGTTTTCCTATCTCTCCAATGGAAAGACTCTTATGGTCCTGCCAACCGCAATCTGCATGGCCTGGACACGGCCAGTTATCTTGGACCGTGACCTTGAGGTGTGGGCCGGGCTCTGCAGACCCTGTGCTGTGTGCCAGGTTTTAACCTTTTCATTGTTGGGAGGAGGGGGTTTGGGTGCATTGAGGCAGGCGTCCCTAAGGTCTCTGGGAAGGGATGGAGCCAGCCAGGGAGGCAGGGATGCTCTCCAGGAGCCCGGAGAAGCACCAAGTCCCCCACCACTGGAGATGGTTTTGAATATTCTCACGATACTGTAATCTCGCTGGTGTGACCTGGCCGCCAGCGCCATCCCCATGCAGGCGCCCAGCTGATCCCCAGCCAGGCAGACGGGTGGCCTCTCACATTCGCACCCTTCCCCTCTCTCTTCCTGCCTCCCCAGCCCTGTTCACCATGGGTGGCAACGCTGACGGACAGCCCTGCAAGTTCCCGTTCCGCTTCCAGGGTACATCTTACAACAGCTGCACCACCGAGGGCCGCACGGACGGCTACCGCTGGTGCGGCACCACCGAGGACTACGACCGTGACAAGAAGTATGGCTTCTGCCCCGAGACCGGTGGGTGTCGTTGCCTCTTCCTGCCCCTCGGGGCCGGCAGCCTGCCCTGCGAGAGAAAACCTACCAGAGCCTCTTCCCCGCCCCGACCACCTTTCCCCAGGACTGGGGTGCCAGCCAGAGTGCTTAGCGGTTGGGACAGCATGGGCACCCACATCGGGACAGACAATGCATGGGCACCAGTAGCCCGTTGAGCTGAGTTGGGGATGCCTAACGTCCGTCCAGCTCAGAACCTTGTCTGAATGGTCCACATTCCCTCAGCTTCCCGGGTAATCCTCTCTCTCTCTCTCTCTCTCTCATTCTTTCTCCAGCTCATCTTCAAGTTTTTCTTTCCTGCCTTTCTTTGCTCTCATCCGCATCTCTAGCCTTCAGTTTCTGTTTTGCAGCAAGGACTCCCTGCTTCCTTTCTTCCTCCCTCTTTTCCTTGCTTCTTTCTGCTTCTTCCAGCAGATCTTTACCGAGCACCTGCTTTCTGCAGGAGACCCAGGTAGGTCCTCCCCAGGACCCTGCATGAGGGCGCTCACGGTCGAAGGAAGTATGTGGGCACCGTTAGCTCTGCCCGGCCCCTTCTGCCTCGGGTCCCTCTGGCCCCATCCATGGGAGGCTGAATAAAGCTCTGGAATCTGGCTGTGTGGGTTGAGTCTTAGCCCTCACACTTCTGGCAATAACTGCTCAGGCAAGTTTCTCTACTTCTCCGAGCTCCATTTTCCCATCCATGAAATGGGGGTCATGAATGGTCCCTACTGCCCAGGGTTGTCGAGACATGTATAAAGTGCTTGCTTCAGGGCCCAGGGCTGAGCGAGTACCCCAGTCTCGTGACTCTTTGAAGTCCGCATTGCGTCATTTTCTGGTGGTGGCCACAGATGCCTTACTGCCCCCTGACCCATGTCCCTCCCTCCACAGCCATGTCCACCATTGGCGGGAACTCAGAAGGCGCCCCCTGTGTCTTCCCCTTCACCTTCTTGGGCAACAAGCACGAGAGCTGTACCAGCGCGGGCCGCAGCGATGGCAAACTGTGGTGTGCGACCACGGCCAACTATGACGATGACCGCAAATGGGGCTTCTGCCCCGACCAAGGTACAAGGCTCTGGCCACTGGGCAGAAACACCAGACACCGCCCCGCCCCTGCACCAGAAACCTTCCAGGGCACCCCCACCACTTATGGCATAGACTTGTGCTCTTCGAGACACGGTGGTGGCGGAGGTCCTGCCCAACCACGGAGATGCTGTCTTTCCCCTCCGGTCTTGACCACCCTTCCAGTGGGGTTCTTACTACCCCACACATTCAGCACTGGGCACAGGGTACCCTATACCAGAGAATGATTCCCCTATGGGGCATCCCCACTTTCAAGGGGCTGGGTGGGCAGGAGAAGGGAAGAAAATGGAAGTAACCTCATTCTCCAATGCCACTGTCCACACAACACAAGAGAGCCCTCCGACCCTTCCTTGCTCCCAAGACACCATCCTTGGCCAAGTTGTGAATGGGGGTTCTCTGACAGTGCTGAGTGCTAAGGATAGAGCCACCTGAGACAGCTCTCAGCCCTCCAGGGCACACAGGCTGAGGCAGGAGAGTGACCAGGAGGTAGGCCATGACCTTACCATGTGGTCAGCTCGGTGAGGAGGCTGCCTGGGGGTCCGATCTGATGGTCCCGATGGCCAGGTGAGAGGGTTGGTCCGTGGCTGGTCAGAATTCGATCAGCCTCCTTTTCTGTGACTTTTCTTCTGTTTTTACTCACAGTGAGGTGGAGTTTGGATCATGCTAACTGAGAGAGGCTGGACAAAGTAGTTTTTTTTAACCCCTGTCAAACAGCATGCTGGGGCCTAGCATTACCCGCTCTGCCCTGGTTTCTCCTTAGAGGCGGGAGTCTCCCTCTGCTGGTAAATGGCGTGAGACTCTGGAGCTGGTGTGACACCTTGGGGTGTACGTTAGGTTCCCAGGGCTGCCATAGCCCAGTGCCACAACCTGGGTGTCTTAAAACGATAGGAATTATTCTCGTGCATTTTAGAGGCTACATGTCCAACGTCGAGACACTGGTAGGGCTAAGTTCTCCCGGAGGGCTGCCTCTCTTGTCATATGGCCTTCTATGTATCTTCTCTTTGTAAAACGGCATGGTCATTTTGGATTAAGGACTCACCGTACCCCAGAATAACCTCATTTTCACTGAATTTATCTGCAAAGAAGCTCTTTCCAAATAAGTTCCCATTCCTAGGTGCTCAGGGTTAGGCACCCCACAATTTGGGCTGCCTTCTCTCTTTTGGGGGAGACTCAATTCATCCCACAGCAGGGTATGAAATGGGGTTTGCTCTCTGTGGCTGAGCCTGGGCAGCCACTCCAAGGGAGAATGGTTTTTACTGCTTCCTGGGGGAGATATGGCAGACCCACTCTCTTACCTCTTTGGAGACCCGGCATGCAAGGTTTGCCCCTCCTCTTTGTAGAGAAACACATAGAGCCAGAGAACGGGGTTTTTAACAAACGGGACTTGAAGTCGAGGATTTGCAGCTGCTTCTTGCTCTCCTTCATAGCTCCCAGGAATCCCACCCTGGAAGGGGACAAAGGGACTTTGGCTGACCTTACTTGAAGGCAATGGGCATAGTCTCTTGGTCTCGGAACTCTTAGGAGAAAGCAGAATGGATATGAGCCAACCGCAGAGCTCTCAGCCCCGCTAAGGTCCCCATTGCTGGGGCTAAGACCTCGCTGCTCTCTCAGCTCTCTCCCTGTCTCTCTGCTCCCCCCCGCCCTGCGGCCCTCAGGGTACAGCTTGTTCCTGGTGGCAGCCCATGAGTTTGGCCACGCAATGGGGCTGGAGCACTCGGAGGACCCTGGAGCCTTGATGGCGCCCATTTACACCTTCACCAAGAACTTCCGCCTGTCCCAGGACGACATCAAGGGCATTCAAGAGCTCTACGGTAACCATCAGCATGGGGGCCTCTGGATGGGGGTCTGGGGCGGTCATGCAGCCTGGGATAGAGGCCCAGGGATCTCCAGGACTGCAGGAGACAAAGGCAGGTGGCAGGAGCATTGGTCTGGCCTAGGAGTAGCAGAGCTACTCCCCCCACCGGGTCCCCAAGGGTTAGCCCCTTTCCTTTGGATGGTCCTTTTCCTTTCCAAATAACAACAGCGTTCACGCCCCTCTTGGCTTCCCAGAGCCACTACGTGAGGTTGGCAAGGGAGAAACTGGTTCCCCATTTTCTAGGTGAGTAAACTGAGGCCCAAGGAAAGTGACCCTTCTGGGTCAGGGTCACCAGATTTAGAATCCAGGACAACGAGCTAAACACAGGGCAGAATTGTCCAATGTATAGAAAGACCCTGATGATACCGGGAATCAAAGTGCCTGGTTTTCATGCCGATTTTCTTCTCTTTTAAGATTTTATTTATTTATGTGAGAGAAAGAGACAGAGATAGCAAGAGAGAGCATGAGCCAGGAGAAAAGGGGGAAGCAGGCTCTCCACTGAGCAGGAAGTCTAACTCGGAGTTTGATCCCAGGATCCTGGGATCATGACCTGAGCTGAAGGCAGACACTTAACCGACTGAGCCACCCAGGCGCTTCTGATTGTTTTTTGTTTTAATGTGTAGTAGGCACAGTTCCACCAGAGCTTGAAACCAGTGCTAAATTTACTAACACTTACAGTGAGGTTAGAGTGGGCCCATTTAAAAAAAAAGAAGGTAGCTATAAAATGGTCCTGGACCAAGTCACAGCAGCAGGAGCGGTGCTGGATAACAGGGCTGGGGGCACATGGATTTGGGAATGAACACCAGATCCAGGGATAGACGCCGGGTTCGCATACGTCCACCACTCACCAGCAGCAAGAGAGGGAGCAAGTCTTTACCTCCCTGGACTTGTTTTCCTTATCTCTAAACCGTGGCCCGTTGCCATGAGGGGCAAAGGGATGAATCCTGGAGAAAGTTCCACACATCCAATGCTGGACACAGAGGTGGCCACGGATGTCCCTGACTGTCTTGTGGGCTTGAGAACCTGAGCGTGGGGTTTGAATGGTTGGGCGAGTTACTCAACCTCTGTGGGCCTCAGTTTCCCCATCTATAAAGCAGAAGTAATAACGGTAGTAATAACGGTGGTGGCGACTGGTCAGGGTGACATCCACAAACTGCCTCTGTCAAGACTCAGGTTTCTCTTTACTGTCCTCCCCGTGCCACGTCCAGGCGTCCTCTCTGTGTCTTCCTCACGCTTACTCCAAGGCCAGAATACTATTTTTTCTGACCTTTCGCAGGCAGGGGTGGGTGGTCTTGGGAGCTCAGCCTGGTGGGGATAGTTGCTAGACCTGGGAGGGTCTGAAGTCACGTCCTCCTTCTCCAGGGGCCTCCCCTGACATCGACACGGGCACCGGCCCCACTCCAACTCTGGGACCCGTCACTCCTGAGATCTGCAAGCAGGACATTGTCTTCGATGGCATCTCTCAGATCCGTGGGGAGATCTTCTTCTTTAAGGACCGGTGAGTGTGGGAGCATGCTCCTTGTCCTCGCCCTCTGCCCATTCCCTGAACAGATTCTTGCCTCCCCAACCCTCGGTCAGGGAGCCTATTGGGGTCTTCATAGAATGCCCTGTAGAGACACTTTGTCCCATGTTATCAGACAGCCCCCAGATGTCAGTGGCTTACGGCAACAGACACCTCTTTCGCTCTCTCCTAGTCTCTGGGTCTGCTCTGTTTGCTTTGGTTGTCTGGGTTTCAGTCTGCGGTTTGGGTTGAGGGATGTTCAGCACGTCCCTCATTCTCCTGGGGTTAGCAGCTGCTCGTGGCAGATGACGAGCACAAGAGGCCGAATCAAACCACGTGAGCACATTTAAAGCCTCCACTCACATCACGTCTGAGAATTTTCCATTGACTGAAGCAGATCACACGGCCAGCCCCAACCCCTGCTGTCGAGGGTGGTGCTGTGAGGTCACATGGCAAAAGCACATGGATGTAGAATTTTGAAATAGGGGTGGAGGGAAGAATGGGGAACAACAATCCAGGCTCCCAAAGGCTTTCTCCTGGAATGGCCTTGACCCCAGACAGCCAGATCGTTCCTTGGAGGGGGAGCAAGTAACCACAGGGGAGATGTGGTCTCCTTTGTGCTAGAGATAAAGGCCCTAGCTCAATCAGCCAAAAGCTGAGACTCACCCAGCCGCCCTAGTCCTCCCAGAGAATGGCAGACATAATGTAGGTCTGCATTAAGGCGTCTGTCCATCATCCATCTGTACATACGTACATGCATACATACACCATCGTTCATCTATTTGCCCATCCTCTATCCATCCATCATCTTTTTATCTATTACCCATTGGTCTGTCATCATCCATCCATCATCCATCCACCCATCCATCCACACACCCAGCCAGCCAGCCAGCCATCCACTCATCCATCCACTCATCCATCCATCCATCCACCCATCCATCCACTCATCCATCCATCCATCCATCC